>NC_057803.1:400973038-400982421 GCF_018294505.1 Triticum aestivum
GGCGCGGGGAACGGGCCATGCGGGGGCCCGGTTCGGGCTCGCCCGGGCCGCGGCGGCTGAGGCGATGTGGGCGCGGGGACCGACCAATGACGAGGCGACACGTGGCGGCGGAGCTGAATTCGGACGTGTCCGTCGGTGCAGATCTTGTCCGGCGGCGCGCTAGGGGATTTTTAGGGTTTCGGAGGTAGGAGGAGATCCGAAAATCGGGGGGTCTTTAAATGGGCATAGAGGGAGCTAGGATAGTCCAAATGAGGTGCGGTTTTCGGCCACGCGATCGTGATCGAACAATCTAGATGATGGAGCAGATTTTGGTGGGTTTTGGGCCAAATTGGAGGGGCGTTGGGCTGCAACACACACGAGGCCTTTTCGGTCCCTCGGTTAACCGTTGGAGTATCAAACGAAGTCCAAATGATACGAAACTTGACAGGCGGTCTACCGGTAGTAAACCAAGGCCGCTTGGCAAGTCTCGGTCCAATCCAGAAATGTTTAATCCCCACACACGAAAGAAAGCTAGAAACGACCGCCGAATGAGAACGAAGTGCCGGAATGCAAAACGGACAACGGGGAAAATGCTCGAATGCATGAGACGAACACGTATGCAAATGCAATGCACAAGATGACATGATATGAGATGCATGACAATGACAACAACACACGGAGACAAAACCCGAACCCGAGGAAATAAATATAACTTAACACCGGAAACGGCAAGAGTTGGAATACAAATTGGGAAAGTTACATCTGGGGTGTTACAACACTCCACCACTACGAAAGGATCTCGTCCCGAGATCTAGGACTGAAAGAACGCCGGGTACTCAGAACGGAGGTGATCCTCGCGTTCCCAGGTAGCTTCGCGGTCGGAATGGTGTGACCACTTGACTTTGAGAAATTTGATTGACTTGTTGCGAGTCTTGCGTTCAGTCTCTTCAAGAATAGCAATTGGGTGCTCACGATAGGAAAGATCTTCTTGGAGCTCAATGTCCTCGAAGTTGACGGTGCGGTCAGGAGTCTTCAAGCACTTTCGAAGCTAAGAGACATGGAACACGTCATGAACATTTGCAAAGTTTGAAGGAAGCTCGAGTTGATAGGCGAGGTCGCCTCTCTTGCTGACAATCCTGAAAGGTCCCACGTATCTAGGGGCAAGCTTCCCTTTGATACCGAAGCGACGAGTACCTTTCATAGGGGAGACGCGGAGGTAAACATGATCTCCGATCTCGAAGGCCAAATCACGGTGCTTACTATCATAGTAGCTCTTCTGGCGGGATTGGGCTACTTTGAGGTTATCGCGAATGACTTTGCACATTTCCTCTGCCTCTGTGATTAAGTCATTACCCAAAAGCTGCCGTTCACCGGTTTCAGACCAGTTGAGAGGGGTACGGCACTTCCTGCCATACAGAATTTCAAATGGGGCCTTGCCCGAACTTACTTGAAAACTGTTGTTGTAGGAGAATTCAGCATAAGGAAGACAATCCTCCCACTTCATGCCGAAGGAGATCACACAAGCCCTGAGCATATCTTCAAGAATCTGGTTGACACGCTCGACTTGACCGCTAGTTTGAGGATGAAAAGCTGTGCTGAAGCGGATGTTGGTGCCCATGGCCTTCTGAAAAGAATCCCAAAACTTCGAGGTAAAGATGCTGCCACGGTCTGAAGAGATCACTTGTGGAATACCGTGCAGAGAGATAATACGGGAGGTATAGAGTTCCGCCAATTGAGCTGAAGTGATCGACTCTTTGATAGGCAGAAAGTGAGCCACTTTGTTGAGTTTGTCGATGACAACGAATATAGCATCATTGCCACGCTTGGACTTTGGAAACCCAGTCACGAAGCCCATATCAATGAGGTCAAACTTCCATTCTGGAATGGCAAGAGGTTGGAGGAGACCTGCTGGCCTTTGGTGTTCTGCCTTCACTCTTCTGCAGACATCACATTCATTCACGAACTGAGCAATCTCGCGCTTCATTCGAGTCCACCAATAAGCCTGCTTGAGATCCTGATACATCTTCGTGCTCCCCGGGTGGATGGAGAGGAGAGAATTGTGTGCCTCGTTCAAGATCACTTTACGGAGGTCACCTTTGGGTACCACAATACAATCCTCGAAGAAGAGAGTGTCCTTGTCATCAAGGCGGTAGCACTTGTACTTGGACTGGCTCTTGGCAATCCCAATCTTCACCTTTTTCACCATAGCATCAAGAAGCTGGGCTTGGCGAATCTGGTCTTCCAAGGTAGGAGAGACTTGAAGGTTGGCATGGAAACCTTGAGGAACAACTTGCAGATTAAGTTTGCGGAAAGCTTCACAAAGCTCGGGTTGATAAGGCTTGAGAATCAGACTGTTGCAGTAAGCCTTCTTGCTCAAAGCGTCAGCAATCACATTGGCCTTGCCTGGAGTATACTCGATACGCGGATTATACTTTTGAATCATTTCGATCCATCGAGTTTGCCTGAGGTTGAGATTAGGCTGAGTGAAGATGTACTTGAGACTCTTGTGATCAGTGAAAATGTCCACTTTTCTTCCCAATAGAAGATGTCCCCAAGTCAAAAGAGCATGCACAACTGCCGCCAACTTGAGATCATGAGTGGGGTAGTTCTTCTCATTAGGCTTCAACTGGCGAGATGTATAAGCAACAACTTTCTTCTCTTGCATCGATACCGCGCCAAGACCTTGGAGAGAGGCATCAGAAAAGACCTCGTACGGCATGGATTCATCAGGCGGAGTGAGAACTGGAGTAGTGATCAATTTCTCTTTCAAAGTGTTGAAAGCAATATCACACTCCGGAGACCAAACGTACTTGACGTGCTTCTGGAGAAGATTAGAGAGAGGCTTCGCGATCTTAGAAAAGTTTTCAACGAATCTTCGGCAATAGCTTGCGAGACTGAGGAAGCTACGGAGTTGCTTCACGTTCTGAGGAGGTTCCCAATTCACAATTGCAGACACCTTCTCAGGATTCACGGCAATGCCCTTGGCAGAGATGATATGACCAAGATAAAGAACCTCATTGAGCCAAAATTCACACTTGGAGAACTTGGCGTAGAACTTGTGTTCTCTGAGCTTATCAAGAACCAAACGCAAGTGCTTGGCATGATCTTCCTTGTTCTTGGAGAAAACCAGAATGTCGTCGAGATAGACCAAAATGAAGTCATTGGTGTAGCCATTGAAGATGAAACTCATCATGCGAGAGAACGTCGGAGGAGCGTTGACGAGGCCAAAAGACATGACAGTGTATTCATATGAACCAAAGCTTGTCCTGAAAGCCGTCTTGGCAATATCTTGCTCACTGATTCGAATCTGATGATAACCCATACGGAGATCAAGTTTGGAGAAAACTTGGGCACCTTTGGGTTGTTCGAACAGCTCGTTGATGTTGGGAAGTGGGTATTTGTTCTTGATGGTCTTCTTGTTCACTGGACGGTAATCAACACAAAGTCGGTCCGTTCCATCCTTCTTCTTCAGAAAAAGAACACCACAGCCCCACGGAGAAGAACTAGGCCGGATGAGACCCATTTTCTCTTAAATATCGAGTTGCTTCTTCAGCTCCTTCAACTCTTCAGGTCCGAGCTTGTAAGGATGTTTGCACACAGGTTTCGTACCAGGCTCAAGATCAATAACGAATTCAACTGGCCGGTGCGGAGGCATTCCTGGAAGCTCTTCTGGAAAGACGTTTTGATATTCGCAAACAACTGGAATTTGCGAGATAGCATCGAGTTCACCCTTCTCATTGAGAGAAAACAGACGGATGGTATTATCCCGAGCGGCAAAGACAATTACATCCTCAGACGAATGAGTCAATTGAATCTTCCTGGCTGCACAATCAAGCTGAGCCTTGTGCTTAGAAAGCCAATCCATTCCGAGAATAAGATCAATATATGAGTTACCAAGCACCATAGGAGAAGAAAGAAACTTGTAATCGCCCAACGTGATAGAAACATCCGGGACTATTGAAGTAGCCCTCATAGACTTAGCCGGAGAAACCACTCCCATAGGTTTACCCAACATTTGTGAAACGAAGTCATGCTTGGAGACAAATGATCTTGACATGAAACAATGCGATGCACTAGTGTCGAAAAGAACTTTTGCTGGAAAAGAGTTAACTGGAAAGTTACCCATGATGACATCTGATGATTCCTCTGCCTGAGTTGTATTCAGCAAGTTGACCTTGGCATGCTTGGGGTTATGCTTGACCACAGCTGTACTTGCCGATCTGACAGGAGGAGGAGGAAGACGCCTCTGGTTGAAACACTTGTTGGCATAGTGACCCTTCTGTTGGCACTTATTGCACGTGACCTCTGAAAACGGACGGTGGTACGGAGCACTCAATCTTGGAGCTTGAGAGGAAGTCTTGTTCTGAAAGCCAGGGTTGGGTGGGTGGGAAGAACCACTGGCACCTTTGCTCTTCTGCTGATACGGCTGACGGAATGGAGGAGGAGGAAGCCAATACTTCTGCTGCTTGGCCACTTGAGTAGAGGAATAAGGAGTAACATCTCTGGCTCGCTTCTTGGAAGCATCACACTTCAACTGAGCAGCCTCTTGCTTCAGTGCCATGTTGTAGAACTCATCGTATCTCAAGGGCTCAAAGAGGACAAGAGCGAGCTGAATATCTTCTCTGAGACCACCCCTGAACTGATATATCATGCTCTTCTCATCAGGGACGTCCTACTCAGCAAAGCGGGCGAGCTTCTGGCACAACTTGTTGTAGTCATAGACAGACAAAGAGCCTTGCTTCAGATTGTGGAATTCCTCACGCTTGCTTTCAACCACGCTCTGGGGAATATGATGAGCCCTGAAATCTCGACAGAAATCATCCCAACTGATAACATGTCCACCTCTAGAGTCCTTGTACTGCTGGAACCATTCTGCAGCTTGATCTTTGAGTTGGAAGGAAGCAAACTTGAAAAAGTCTTCAGGCCTGACGTTACTGCACTCGAAATGCTTACACAGATCCACAAGCCAATCGTCAGCATCAGTTGCCTCAACACAATTGCTGAAAGTCTTTGGCCCATTAGCAAGGAACTGGTTGAGTGTAGCAAAGTGATTCTGATTGCTGCCTTGATTCCCTTGGTTGCCTTGATTGCACTCTTGAAGAATTTTGCATGATCAACTGTGTGTTTGCATTAGTTGCGGCCATCATAGCTTGCCATGCCTCCGGAGGAGGTGGAGGTGGTGGCGGATCAGGATTCGGAGTCGTGCGCGTTGGAGGAGCCATCCTGAAGAGGTTGACCACCATTAGCACATTGACAGACAAATATTGAAGCTGAATCCAATGGAATGAAAATTGCAACATATAGTCTTCACATCCATACAAAATGAACGAATGCATTCCTCTTGAAATAGTCACATATCCATAAATTGAGAAGCCACGTAAAATTAAGGTAGAGAAATAAATCAACAAGGTACAGATCAAGAACGAATAATCGGTAAGAAATCCCAATCTCAAACCAATATCTGTGGGAGAAGAACTAGAGCTACTAGAATTCCCACCTATGAAACTCCCGAACCTTTCCGGTTATGCAATCAGGTGTTGGGGATACAGGGGAAGCATAATATCTCACCCAAACTAGCAAATCCTACATCCAGTTGTATCCATCCTTCAACACATAACCAAGAAACCTTCGGAAACCATCTACCTCAACCTTTGAAAAGCATCCGTTATACAAGTTATGGCGATACTCCCGAACTCCCGCCCCGGTACTGGGTGGCGTCGAGGTTATCTCACCAACGAACTGCATAAAAGAGATTTTCGATGTCGGCGTACTAAACTCAGGTATTCCATAACTGTAACAATAAAATTATGATGACAACACCTCAGAGCTCAAATCCCCGGGACACTTCCACTAAACCCCTGACAGGAGGCACCAAGACAATGTTCTCATCATAAAACCATCGGAACGATTCCAAGATACCCGGGTGATCCTAAATTTTTTTTAGTGAAATTTGAGAAGAGAAGAGTCAAAACTCTACGTCAGGATGCCTTACCTTAGCGATGAGGAGACTGGGAAGTAAAAAGAATTCCTAAAATCTCCGATATATAATTCCTAAATGACTCAAAACATTTTTCTAGACACAACTCGGCCGCTAAAAACGATCAAGCAATGGGGCTCCTAAGGTCGGGGAAGGCTCTGATACCAACTTGTCACACCCTCGATGCGACTATAGCTCCCACGTGTCGAGGCACGACTTAGAGGCATAATCGCATTGAAGGCATATGTCGCAAGTTAGGCAATCTTCACAACATCCCTGATAACAATAAAGGGGAGATAACATAGTTGGCTTACACTCGCCACGTCAATCAAGTACATAAATAACATTACATCATCCAAACACTCATGGTCCGACTACGGCACCAAAATAAAAGAGAACCCAACATGCGACACGGTCCCAATCACCCCCAACTGGGCACCACTACTGATCATCGAGAAAGGAAACATAGTAACGTTGAGAGTCTTTGTCGAACTCCCACTTGAGCTCATACGCGTCTCCTGGAGCGGAATCATCAGGCCCTGCATCTGGTGTAATACTAATCTGTGAGCCACAGGGACTCAGCAATCTCGCACCCTCGCGATCAAGACTATTTAAGCTTATAGGTATGGCAAGGTAAAAATAAGTGGAACTGCAGCAAGCGACTAGCAAGTATGGTGGCTAACTTATTAGCAAAAGAGACTGAGAAGAGGAGGCAAAGCGCGAGCGTGAAACTAGAGAGCAACCTGAGCAAACATTACTCCAACACCGTGTCCACTTCCCGGACTCCGCCGAGAAGAGGCCATCACGGTAACACACTCAGTTGATTCATTTTAATTAATTAAGGTTCAAGTTATCTACAACCGGAAATTAACAAATTCCCATTTGCCCATAACAGCGGGCACGGCTTTCGAAAGTTCAATCCCTGCAGGGGAGTCCCAACTTAGCCCATGACAAGCTCTCACGGTCAACGAAGGAATAGACCTCCTCCCAAGACGTTCCGATCAGACTCGGTATCTCGGTAATTCAAGACAACTCCGACAATGGTAAAACAAGTCCCGCAACACCGCCCGCTGTGCCGACAAATCCCGATAGGAGCTGCACATATCTCGTTCTCAGGGCACACCGGATAAGCTAAGCGTACGGGAGCCAACGTAACCCAAGTTTCCAAGGGACGGCACCACACGGTGCTCTAGGTTGGACCAACACTCAGAGGAGCACTGGCCCGGGGGGGGGGGTAAAATAATGATGACCCTTGAGTCCGCGAAACCCAAGGGAAAAGGATAGGTGGCAAATGGTAAAACCAAGGTTGGGCATTGCTGGAGGAGTTTTATTCAAGGCGGACTGTCAAGGGGTTCCCATTATAACCCAACCGCGTAAGGAACACAAAATCCGGGAACATAACACCAATATGACGGAAACTAGGGGCGGCAAGAGTGGAACAAAACACTAGGCGAGAGGCCGAGCCTTCCACCCTTTACCAAGTATATAGATGCATTAAGATAACAAGATAATGTAATGATATCCCAACAAGTAAATAAATGTTCCAACGAGGAACGGCCTCCAATCTTCACCTGCACCTAGCAACACTATAAGAGGGGCTGAGCAAAGCGGTAACATAGCCAATCGACGGTTTGCTAGGACAATGGTGGGTTAGAGGTTTGACATGGCAATTTGGGAGGCTTGCAAGAAAATGGTAGGCATCGTAGCAATGGCATAGCAAAAGAGCGAGCAAACTAGCATAGCAAAGATAGTAGTGATTTCGAGGGTATGATCATCTTGCCTGCACAGTTGTCAGAGTTGACTGGATCCTCGAAAGCAAGCTCAACGGGCTCCTCGTTAGCAAACTCGTCTCCCGGCTCTACCCAAACAAGACGAACAAGCAACAAGGACACAATCAACCACGTGCAAACTCAAACAACACAATGCAAAGATGGTATGCTATGCGGGATGCGATGGGGGATGCAAAATGCAAGATATGACAGAAAATGCATGAACATGGCCTCAACTCGGAATTCCAAGTGTTTCACTGGAAAGATGAGATGAAATCGCTTGAAAACGATATAAAGAACGCCAGAATCGGACTTACGGTTTGGAAATGGCAAGCGATTCAAAAATGACACCGGTTTGTGATTTTCAGCAAGTAGGCATCTAAATGCAATGAAATGAACATGCTACAGCACCCAAACATGACAACAAAATACATGGCATGGATGATTACAAGATTCTTAACAAAAGTCTAGCATTGAGATAAGGCCAATTCATCCATTAACAGGTTCAAACAAGCATGGCAAAAATGCAAATGACAAACAGATCTCAGACTTAGTGAAATTAACACTTGTCTGGAATTTCAGATCAGGTAGCCCTCTTCGGAGCAACAAAACTACATGTTACAAGATCTGAACATGGCAAAGTAAAGCATTGCATGGAGCTACTCAAATAGCTTAACAAAAATCCCTTGGTGACCTTGAGCCAAAAAGGACCAGAAAATACAATTGCAAGCATGTGAACATAGCAAAAACATAATCAGTTTTCAGACTTAGTGAAAACTGGCACATGCTGAAATATAACTCATGTAGGCATGTTTACGAGCTCTATGCACTCACTATGGTGCAAGTCAGGGCAAGACAAGCTATAAATGGCAAGAACAATAGCATAGCATGCACGGATCAACTACAACATCACCGGCAAAATTGCAAACAAGTTGACAATCTGCCCAGATTCACAAAGTAGCAAAAGTAGAGCTCGATTGACTCAATCAAGGGTGCTCCATAATTGCAAACAAAGACATGGATGGATAGAGCACTACAGGATTAACAAAACATTCTTACTGATCATCCTCAAAAGAGGCACGGATCACTAGGAAACAACATGAACATATGGCATCATGCGATAAACAGCTCCAGGACTTAGCGAAATCACTAAGTCCCTGAAAACAGAGTTACTAAGTGCACCACTTTGCAAGCTTGCACTAGAAACCACACACATCCTAAAAATACATGGGTTGCACCTCTGGAAATATGACAAAACCCTTAACAAAACACAAGTAGAGCATCAGGGCATAGCATGCACACATTAATCATGGCAAAAATGACAAAAGTGCTAAGCGGAGTAGCAGATCTGACAATTATCTCAAGTAGCCCTTTTCTAGCAGCATTTTGGGCATCAAGATGAGCTCAAATGAAAATGATGCAATGGAATGAAATGATGTAATCTCTGAGTTGAACATTTTGATATGCTATATGCATGAATCGGAGCTACGGATGCAAAGTTACGGAGCCATAAACATGAGCGCTTGAACTAAAATTATCAGGGACTTAGACGAAATTTTACCCTCCAGATCTAGGGTTTCGGCGGGCACACGAACCGAGGTTCGCCAGCGACGGGCAGGGCGGCGGCCGGAGGGGGAGATGGCCGGGGCGGCCTCCAC
>NC_057803.1:400982818-400992478 GCF_018294505.1 Triticum aestivum
GATGTGGGCGCGGGGACCGGCCAATGACGAGGAGACACATGGCAGCCGAGCTGAATTCGGACGTGTACGTCGGTGCAGATCTTGTCCGGTGGCGCGCGAGGGGATTTTTAGGGTTTCGGAGGTAGGAGGAGATCCGAAAATCGGGGGGTCTTTAAATAGGCATAGAGGGATCTAGGATAGTCCAAATGAGGTGTGGTTTTCGGCCACGCGATCGTGATCGAATGATCTAGATGATGGAGCAGAGTTTGGTGGGTTTTGGGCCAAATTGGAGGGGTGTTGGGCTGCAACACACACGAGGCCTTTTCGGTCCCTCGGTTAACCGTTGGAGTATCAAACGAAGTTCAAATGATACGAAACTTGACAGGCGGTCTACCGGTAGTAAACCAAGGCCTCTTGGCAAGTCTCGGTCCAATCCGGAAATGTTTAGTCCCCACACACGAAAGAAAGCTAGAAACGACCACCGGAGGAGAACGAAGCGCCGGAATGCAAAACGGACAACGGGGAAAATGCTCGAATGCATGAGACGAACACGTATGCAAATGCAATGCACATGATGACATGATATGAGATGCATGACAACGACAACAACACACGGAGACAAAACCCGAACCCGAGGAAATAAATATAACTTAACACCAGAAACGGCAAGAGTTGGAATACAAATTGGGAAAGTTACATCTGGGGTGTTACATCGGGGATGAGGGGAGCACGGGCTCCTGCGGGATTAGGGCGGCGCGGTTGGAGGAGGTGGACGAGGGGATCAGGGAGGATCCCAATGTGGGATTTTGATAGTGGCGGCGGCGAGGAGGAATGATGGGACAGACTCCCTAGAATTTAGGGTTGCTGATTTATATAGTAGGTGGGTTAGGTTAGGGGCTAAAGAGGTCCCTCTGATCGTAATTGGATGGTCGGGAAAAATACGCTAGGGAGCCCATATAAGAAAAGGTAGACATTTTGTAGACGTTTGGGGATGATCCGGCCACAATGGTGGCGACAGCCCGGGTCGGGTCCGGGACAACTTTCGGACGCGCGCGAGGGGGGCTGCGGGCTGACGAGAGAGGTTAGGTTGGACCTGGCGGTAGGTAGTGAGTTGTGTAGATGGTCTCGAGCTGCGAGAAGAGAAGAGAGGGAGGCCCGGCGACTATTTTCGGAGACCGAAAACGTCCGACGAAGAGACCGGCTATACTGCCGCTATAGTTATCCGTTGGGCTATCAAACAGACTCCAAATGCGATGAAACTTGACAGGCGGTCTATCTACACTAAAATAAGACCACACGTCAACTCTCATCCCATTCCGAGAACATTTTCCGGCCACTTATAAAATACTATTTCGGACATGCTGCGGGCACGTGCAAGTGTGGTTGGGCTCAGAACGGACAACAGAGAGAACTCGGAGAACCCGGACAAATGCAAGTTTTAAAACATGATGATGCAATGCACATGATGACATGATAGGATGCAACACGCAAGCAAATGACATGGCAACAACAGTGAATAACAGGAAGACACCTGGCACAACGGTCTCGGCGCATCACACATACCCTCCCGATATTTAGGGAGCTATTATAAAATATTCCATTAATTTGAAATTATCCATAACACACTTGCATTTCAGTTCCATGCCTCTTCTACTTCAAGTTTCACCTCCAAACCTTGCAGATAATTGTTTCTCCATTTATCGAGGCCCTCTCTAATTTCTCAACATTTTTGGCCACTCCTAAATCCTAGTCTACATTCAACTCCTTTGAGGCAAGTTTAATAATTTTGGACTTAACTTCCCTGATTTTGTCGGAACCACTTTTGCTGGGTTGGAAATAATCCATTAAGCCCTACAAAATATGTCCCACCATCTAATTCTTCTTCATGGCCTTTTTTTCTTATTTATTTTGACCTCTCTCTCTATTTTTTTCTTCTAAAGGGAATAATAGAGAGAGAGCCCAGCCAAGATCTAGGCCCATCTGCGCCTAGGGGCAGCCCCCTTCTCTACTGGACTGGCCTCCAAGGCCCAACCGCGCCCCGCGCTAACCCTAGCGTCTCCTTCCCTCGTCCCCCATCTCTCGTTCCATCCTCCCGTTCGTTTTCCTCAACGCCGCCACCACACACGCAACACACCAGGAGGATCTCTCCGCCCGATTCCCCAGCTCCTCGTGCCCGAGGGCCTCGCGTGCGAGTTCGAACCCGAGCACCGGAGATGCTCTTCCTCCCGCTGACGTCCTCCCAGCGCCACCCCTGCCCCGCGTTGTACCTCCTCCCTCGGCTCCACGTCCGCTGCGCCGCCCTGGGTCTCCTTCGGCGTCGGCCTCCTGTGTCGCCGGTCTGCCTCCCCATCCTTACCGGAGCAAGCTCGCCGTTCGCCACCTCGCGCACAAGGACGCACCATCCTCGACCTCCTCCTAGCGCCCGCCGACCACCTCTGCTCCATTCCCTCCACGGCACCGCGGCCGGCCCTGCCTCCTTGTCGAGCTGCCAGAGTGGTAGTCGCCCGAGCTCTCCCTCGAGCGTGCCTCGCTCCATCGATTCTTCTACCCGAGCCCCATTGCATGCTGTCACGAGATTGTCAAGATGCAGGTCAACCCCGTCTAGATCTGGCTAGCCTCCGCTGCCCTTGCCCGTTCCCGGCCGGTTCTGACCCCGGTGGCCCATCCCCGTCGGAGTTGACCTCTACCACAGGCCACCCGCCAAGCCGCAGGAGCAGTGCCGCTGCTACCTTGCTTCTGCATCGTCCACCAAGACCCGAGGCCTTTTTTGGTGTTGCTTCATTTTGGATGTGCCAGCCTTTCCGACAAGTGTACGACAACACGGTGATGCGTCGTATACCTCTACCTTCGTCTTTGGAATCGCCAAGAATGCCAAGTACCTCGACGCCCGATGCCTAGAACGACTACCGTTGCCAAAGACCCATGAACCAAATACTTCAAGTTTAACTATGTCGCAAACGAGACCGGCGGGTCCGAAGACCCTAAGTACCACGACAACCCCGAAGGGATTCGAATTCGTCAAGTTCACCTTCGAAACGTGTACCCCTACACCGCAACAAAACGCCGAGTTCCTCTCCAAACATGTGTGCCCCTACCGCCGACCCCGTTGATGTCAACCCGCGACCCCAATCCTCTACGGAGTGTGTACGACTATGACCCATGTATCACTACTTCCACGATGAAGTGAGTACAACTACCGTCGACATGCATTTCACCAAGTACCACTACCATCGTCCCAGAAGGGCTTGGAGTCATCAAGTACCTCTCTGAATGAACGTGAACCACTACTTCCTCTACGAACTTGAACCGCTCTGAGAATGCTCCTTTGGAAGGTATAACCCCGAGACGACCGTCCGAGAATGATTGCTTGTGTTGTATGAGATGTACCCTTTTCTGCACCATGTCCGTAGTGTCTCTCGCTTCCTTGCCATCGACTCATGGGACACCTGGTATCCGGGAGCGCCCCACCATCTTTTGCATGCATCCACACACTTCTCTTTTGCATCGGTATCTGAATCGAGTTACCGGAACCGGAACGTTGCCGTGCCACCCCTTTTCTTTCCACCATGGTGACAAATGCTTCATAATGCTCTTGTCAACTTTTAATAGAAATTGCATAAACTTGTACATGTCATCCGCATCATGATAGCAACAATTAAAATGTTTAAAATTGTTGTTTGCATTAAATTGCTAAATGCATATGGGGATTTACCGGAATTGTTGTTTGTTCTAGCCTCATTTAAACTTGTTTAGATAGAAGTTTTAGTTTTGCTTCTTCTCTTGCCATGTTTAACAACATTTAATATTGTTGGGTACATAAACGAGAGAGAACTAAATAATTGATGTGGTGTTCTGTCAATATGCAACTCGTTGCATATTGAGCTCCACTAAATTTGTAGTATTGTTTGTGCACTTTGCCATGCCATGCCTCATTAAATCGGACATGCATCATACTTGTTTGCGCATCATGCCATGTCTATGTGATGGTAGTTTACTATGTTGCTTGCTTCTTTCCGGGTTGCTTCTCTCGTTAGCTATGGTTTTGTTCCGAAGTTGTGAGGATCCGTTCGACTCCGTCCGTTTGACTTCTTCATGGACTTGTTCTTCTTCCTTGCGGGATCTCAGGCAAGATGACCATACCCTCAAAATCACTTCTATCTTTGCTTGCTAGTTGCTCGCTCTTTTGCTATGCCGCGATTCCTAACACTTGCTATATCATGCCTCCCATATTGCCATGTCAAGCCTCTAACCCTCCTTTCATAGCAAATCATTGTCTGGCTATGTTACCTCTTTTGCTCAGCCCCTCATATAGCGTTGCTAGTTGCGGGTGAAGATTAAGTTGTTCCTTGTTGGAACATGGATATGTTTGGGATATCACAATATCTCTTATTTAATTAATGCTTCTATATACTTGGTAAAGGGTGGAAGGCTCGACCTTATGCCTGGTGTTTTGTTCCACTCTTGCCGCCCTAGTTTTCGTCATACCGGTATTATATTCCTTGATTTTGCGTTCCATACGCGGTTGGGGGAATGGGACCCCCTTGACAGTTCACTTTGAATAAAACTCCTCCATCAAGGCCCAACCTTGGTTTTAACATTTGCCACCTAAGCCTTTTTCCCTTGGGTTCTGGAGATTCAAGGGTCATCTTTATTTTAAACCCCCGAGCCAGTGCTCCTCTGAGTGTTGGTCCAAACTAGAGCACCATGCGGGACCGTCCCTTGGCAACTTGGGTTATATTGGCACCTATACGCTTAGCTTATCCGGTGTGCCCTGAGAACGAGATACATGCGACTCCTATCGGGATTTGTCGGCACATCGGGCGGCTTTGCTGGTCTTGTTTTACCATTGTCGAAATGTCTTGTAATCAGGATTCCGAGACTGATCGGGTCTTCCTGGGAGAAGGAGTATCCTTCGTTGACCGTGAGAGCTTGTGATTGGCTAAGTTCACTATTAGAAAAAAGGGCTATAGATGGGATTGACACTAATGGCGCACCAGACAAGCGGTGCGCCATTAGTATATACTAATGGCGCACCACCTTCTGATACGCTATTAGAGTTGAAACTACTAATGGCGCACCTGGCCCAGGGTGCGCCATTAGTATCAATTTTTTTTAACTAGTGCGCCTGTCCAAACATACTAATGGCGCATCCAGACACAGTGCGCCATTACTAGTTGTAACTAGTAATGGCGCACCTGCCGGAAAGTGCGCCACTAATGTTGTTTTTTTTATTATATTTTTTATTCCCTTTTTTGCAAAACTACTAATGGCGCACTGTTCCACCGTGCACCATTACTAGTTTAAACTAGTAACGGCGCACTATGGGATAGTGCGCCATTAGTATGTTTTTTTTGCAAAACTACTAATGGCGCACCACCAGAAGGTGCGCCATTAGTAACCTTGATTACTAATGGCGCATTTAGAGTTGGTGCGCCATTAGTAAGTGGACAGCAACAAGATATTTTGGACAGCCTCTCCTACCCACACTCACTTTCTCCCCACTTCATTCTCTCCACCTCCTCCTTGTCTCGGGTGCCTCCTCTTTTTCACCTCATTTCCACCATAGATTCATTCAATTTAAGTGGTTAAATTACCTTGTTTTGATAGGTAAGTAAGGGGGAAGCTATATTTATGTTGTTCTCCCTACAACAATGTGCACATGCACTTTTTATGGCCTAGCTAGATCTATGTATGTTCGTGGTGTTGCATATGTTTGTGGTGTTGCATATGTGTTTGTGTTTGGAGGTGTACCGATATTTGAAATGCGATAGTTGCCAATATTTTGCCGGAATGTTGATTCATTTCCGTTTCGGCGAGAATTTTGGCATTAAGCATTCTTTTTGGTCCTATTTTTAGGGAAAGTCATGCCAAATTTTTTCTTGGTTCTAAAATATCATTTTGCTCTAGCCCGCAGGCGACCATGGTCCGCATGATGACCGAAGGCATCGTGAATAGGTTTTTGAGGTCCGCGAAGGCCAAGATGTTTCAAAAGAATGAGACGGAGATAAGATGTCCGTGTCGAAGATGCAAGCTGAAGAGCCTTATTGCGGACCCGGAATCCGGGCAGGTGTGGGACCACCTGGTCTTGCGTGGTTTTATGGATGGCTATAGGTGGCAAGGTGATGAAGATGACTACGAAGTCGTCCATGGGGGGCGGGCAAGAAATGAGGAAGGGCAGCAAGACAACCACCGTGGCTCGGGCGGGCGAGAAGACGAAGAATCCCCAGGAGATGATCACGACGGTGATGCTGTACACAGTCATCATGTAGAAGATGCAGGATATGATGATGAGGAAGATGCCGGAGCAGACGACGGGCATGATCATGAAGATGATGATGCCGGCGGAGCAGACGACGCTGGACCATCGATGGGCTGGGTGCAGGACCCTCATATTCAAGAGCTGCTTCTCAAGCAGACGGATACCGCAAGAGCTCCCGCCCGAGAGAAAGCCAAGATGGATCAACTTGAGTTAGACACGGTTACTCCATTGTATGAAGGATGCAGGCCCGAGGATACCCACCTGAAAGTAACGTTCATGGCTCTGGAGATGAAGGTAAAACACAAAATGACCGACGCATGCTTCGACGAGAATATGTCATTCTGGCACGAACGTCTTCCCAAGGGGAACAAGTGCCCGACCAGTTTGGAGGAGGCGAAGAAAATCGTGTGTCCTCTGGATTTACCACACGTGAAATACCATGTGTGCATGAACAATTGCATCATTTATCGGGACGAGCACACGGAGTCTACCATATGTCCGGTGTGCGGCGTCACTCGATACAAGAAGAGGAAGAAAGCTCCTCGAAAAGTGGTGTGGTACTTTCCGATCACTCCTCGTCTGCAGCGGTATTTCACGGACCCTAAGGTAGCAAAGCTCCTGCGTTGGCACGCGGATAGGGAGGAGAAGAAGCGAGAAGATGACGCAAATGATCCGGAGATAGATAAAAAAGACAAGATGCTGAGTCACCCTAAGGATGCGAGCCAGTGGCAAGCGTTGAACTTCGAAGACCTAGAATTTGGGAACGATCCAAGGAACATCGTGCTGGGCGCGAGCACCGATGGAGTCAATCCGTTTGGCAGCCAGAGAAGCACACATAGCACCTAGCCTGTGTTTGTGTGGATGTACAACCTTCCCCCCTGGTTGTGCATGAAGAGGAAGTACATTCACATGAGTATGCTAATTGAAGGACCGAAACAACTAGGGAACGACATCAATCTGTATCTGGGGCTGCTGAAAGAGGAGCTTGACACGCTGTGGAAAACGCCAGCCAATACGTGGGACACCGCAGAGAAAGAATATTTCCCTATGAGAGCCGCCCTGCTCACGACGGTGCACGACTATCTCGGTTACGGATATGTCGCGGGGCAGGTGGTCCACGGATTTTCTGGATGCGTCAGGTGCATGGATGACACAACGTATTGCCAGCTAGATAGAGATCCCAGGTCTTCGAAAACCGTGTCCATGGGACATCGAAGGTGGCTTCGCGACGATGACCCGTTGAGAAAACGCAAGGATCTATTCGATGGTGAAACCGAACCCCGAGGACGCCCGCGTACGAGGAGCGACGAGGAAATAGACGAGCTGTTGAAAAATTGGAAAGACTGCCCACTGCCGGGAAAGAAGCAAAAGGCGCCAGAGCCGGGAAAGAAGTGAAAGGCGCCAGAGCCGCTGCTGAAGGTATGGAAAATGAGGTCTGTTTTCTGGGACTTGCCGTACTGGAAGACCCACCGTGTGCCTCACAGCCTTGATGTCATGCATATCACGAAGAACGTGTGCGAGAGTCTGCTTGGTACCCTGCTCAACATGCCAGAGAGGACCAAAGATGGGCCGAAAGCAAGGGCAGACTTGAAATCAATGGGCATCAGGAAGGAGCTTCAAGCTATATGATGATGATGATGATGATGATGATGATAAGGCGAAGCAGGACACGGAAAGTCGTCGCAAAGGCAAAAAGGCCAAGAAGACCGGAAATGACTACCCTCCCGCGTGCTTCACTCTAAGTCAGGAGGAGATCGAGCAGTTTTTCACCTACCTTGTAGGAGTAAAACTTCCTTACGGTTACGCGGGGAAGATAAGCAGATACCTAGACCCAGCGAAGCAGAAGTTCAGCGGGATGAAGTCTCACGACTGTCACGTGCTGATGACGCAGATACTTCTAGTTGCAATCCGTGGGATCATGGACGCGCACATCCGTGAAACCCTATTTGGCCTATGCAACTTTTTCGACGTCATCTCTCGGAAGTCTGTTGGCGTGAGGCAACTCAGAAGGCTACAGGAAGAGATCGTGGTGATACTATGCGAGCTTGAGATGTACTTCCCGCCCGCATTCTTCGACGTTATGGTGCATCTGCTGGTCCATATCATGGACGATATCATCCAACTCGGGCCGACGTTCCTGCACAGCATGATGCCATTCGAAAGGATGAATGGTGTCATCAAAGGATACGTTCGCAACATGTCATGTCCAGAGGGAAGCATAGCCAGGGGCTTTCTGACCGAAGAGTGCATCTCCTACTGCACGAATTATCTAGGCATCGAGAACCCCGTTGGTCTGCCCATCAATAGGCACCTCGGCAGGCTCGCTGGATGGGGTCACCGTGAGGGTCGCCACGAAATGCATGTCGACTTCGAGGGTCGACTCGCCGACTTTGAAAGAGTAAACCTAGTCGCGCTACAACACATAGACGTGGTCGATCCTTGGGTGGTAGAGCACAAAAACTTTATTAAGAAGACGTACAATGACCGAGGCCAATAGAGGACGGATGGAGATATACTCAAAGAGCACAACTCATGTTTCACGTGTTGGTTCAAGCAGAAGCTTCTGTCGTACCCTTTACATGAGGATTCTTCCGCGGAAGAACAACTCATATTCGCCTTGTCACAGGGCGCCGAGCACAACCTGATGACCTATGAGGCGTACGATATCAACGGCTACACATTCTACACCGAGGCCAAGGACATGAAGAGCGATGGTTATCAGAACTTCGGGGTAACGATGGAATCCTACACCGGTAATGACAAGGACAGATACTACGGAAGGATCGAGGAGATCTGGGAGCTGAGCTACGCTGGAGGGAAGGTCCCGATGTTCCGTGTCAGATGGACGAAGAGCGTCCTAAAAGAAGACCGGTATTTCACCACCATGGTTATACCCGAAGCCAAATCCAAGACCGCGGGCGCAAACGTTACCGCGAAAAATGAGCCATGGGTATTGGCTTCCCAAGTGGACCAATGCTTCTTCATTACCGACCCGTCAAAGCCCAGTCATGTTGTCGTGAGGAGAGGCAAAAGGAAGATCATCGGAATGGATGGAGTAGCCAATGAGCAAGACTTCGACAAGTATGGCGACCCGAGGATCGAACATGACGACGATGATGAAGTAGCAGCATACACCACAAGAAGAAGCAGGACCACCCTACCTAAAGGACGTCCATTCCACAGAAGAACTCCATTTGCGAAAAAGAAGGGCAAGAAGATTGTGAACAGATAGCTAGCTAAGATCGATTGTATTTAAATCGTAGCCTTCATTTCTCGATTGTATTTCATGGGCACTTTTTGAACTATCATGAATATTTTTAAATTTCATGGACACTCGATCTCGATCCCCCTCCATCTCGATCGCTATCCCACCTCGCCAGATCCGGTCCCCCTCGCCGCCGAGCACCCCCCAGTCCACCGGC
>NC_057803.1:400992606-400993128 GCF_018294505.1 Triticum aestivum
TATTTTTAAAAAAATTATTACTGTCTTATAAAAAAATATTACTGTTATTGTCTTATAAAAAAATATTACTGTTATGATTTAAACAAGTTTAAAAAATTATTACTGTCTTATAAAAAACTACTAATGGCGCACCACGGTGAGTTGCGCCATTAGTATGGATGCACTTATGGCGCACCGAGGGGTGGTGCGCCATTAGTATTGTGCCATTGCTATAAGAAAAAAAACTACTAATGGCGCACCACGGTGAGGTGCGCCATTAGTATGGATGTACTTATGGCGTACCGAGGGGTGGTGCGCCATTAGTATTGTGCCCGATCCCCCCTTCCCTCTCCCCCTTCGCCCGATCCCCCCTTCCCTCTCCCCCTCGCCAGTTCCCTCTCCCTCCCTCCACCGCGCCGCCGCCACCGCTGCCCCGACCCACTGCGCCGCAGCCGCCCACGCGCCCCCGCCGCCTCCCTCTCCCCTTCCTCCCCCTCATCGCCGGTGGCCCGGACTCGGCCCCGTCCACACCGTCCTCGGGCT